>NW_016690488.1:274720-300077 GCF_001604755.1 Lepidothrix coronata | reverse complement strand
AGGTGCGGAGGGTCCAGTGGCCCGCGGCGCAACAGGGGGCTCTGGTGGAGAGACCCTGCCCCAAGGGGACACGAGGTACGGCGGGGCCGGCGGGGCGGGCCGGGCCGGGCCGGGGGGCTCGGGCCGCGGGAAGGGCCGGGCCGCGGGAAGGGCCGGGCCGGGCGCGCCGCGCTGGCTCTGGCCCGCGGGAAGAGTCGGGCGCGGCCGAGGGTCGGGCGCGGGGCCCCGGGTGCCCTTGCGCGACCTTCCGAGGGCCGGGGGAGCTGCCGCCCCCGGCGGGGCCGGGCCGGAGCGGAGCGCGCGGGGCGAGGGCCCGCGGCGAGGGCGGAGCGCGGGCGGCCTGAGGGGCCGCGGCGGCTCCGAGTCCCCCCGGACTTCCCCTGTGCTCTGGGCGAGGGGGGACATTGCCGGCCCTCCGCGTCCCGGGGCCGGCGGGGCCTCTGGCGCACGCGGGTTGTCCATAAATGGCCGCTCGGTACGAAATGAGGAACCGGGAGCGCTGTCTCGGGTCGGGCCGCTCCGGTCGGAGCAGGGCAGGGCCCTCCCGCCCCCGGGGGGTTCCACCACGGCCCAGCAGCCCCAGAACCTCGCCCGCTGCTCGTGCTGGTGAGAGGAGCTCTCGGCCGTGCCCGGGAGGGTTTCGGGTCCGCGCCGTCGCTCCAACTCTCCGAGCGATCTCCCACTGCGGGGGATCTTGTCCCGTGGCTGCGCTGCGGGTTCGGTGCCAGCCCCGCGTGCCCATGGAACCGATTTGCATCCCGGGTGCAGCACTGCTGGAGGCCTTTCTGCTTCTGCAGTTGTTTGTGGGCGCATGGAGCTTCTCGCACCCTCGGTCTGTCTCTGCACAGCTCATCGCGTAGGTGCGCTGCAGGTCGGGGTTATGTCAGAGCAAAATGGAAAACAAAAATCCTCCGTGCCCGGACTGCTGAGTCCTCACGGGGCAGCAGCGCATCCCCATGCTCCTAGAGTTCTTCCTGCTTGGGGCAGGGATCAGGCGGGGTGAGAGATCCCTGGGATGCTTTTATGAAGCGACTGGTGCAGCAGCGGTGCCTGGGAGTGCCCAAATTCCGCGCAAATTCCCGAGGGCAGCGCCTGGCCTCGGAAAGTGTCAGCGAGTTTCCCGTCCCTCCTGTGCGGGTGTGTCCTCCTGCTCCGCTGTACTGTCCTGGGAACCATCCGAGCTATCCCTGTGGAGCAGCCAGGCCAAGTTGGGCCGTTCTGGCTCCCAGTACTGGCAGAGAGAACTGGGACTAGGCTGGGATAGGGCCCTGCAGAAACGATTATTGCTGGATTGCATTCCAGCCAAGTTCTCCGGGTGGCTGTGCAGGCTTTCCCTGCGCCACAGGGGAAGAAGGAAGGGTGGAGACCGCTGGAATTGGCGCTGCTGCGTGTCCACGGCTGCGCCGAGGCCCGATGGACATCGGAAGCCGATTAGCTCATCTGAAGAGACTCTGACTAACGCTGCATTCCTGGGGCCGTGGGATCGGGATCCCGGGGTGTGGAGTCGCTGGTTCCCACTGTCCTCCTGGACTCAAGCAGGGATATTCCTGGCAGTTTTCCTGCCTGGCAGGAGGTGGGGTTCCTGCATTTGCTGCTGCAGCTCCTCTGTCCTGCGCAAAACACTCTGAGAATACGGGAGGAATTGCTGGCTTGAGGGAGTAGTGAAGGCAGAGTGCAAATTCCCAGGTGGGAAGAGATTCGGCCTCCTGCTGCCTCCTGCAGGCTCCTGTGACCCTGCGGATCCGCAGAGTGGAGGGTGCTTGTGGATGCTCACCCGTGAAAGGGTACCCAGCACTGGTGGGGATACAGGGGTGGGTGCTGGTGGATGCTCTGACAGGTGTGTGGTTAGTGTGCTCTCACAGAGGGCTCAGTCACAGAATCTGGGAGTCAGCAGGAATCTGGGACTCGGGACTTCAGTTCTGTAAAGCTGAAAGTCCATCACTTCTGCTTCCTGGAAGCTGCAGGTGTCCTCTGAGCAAGGTGTGGGAGTTAGTGTGACCTGTGGTGCCTGGGAGGCGGAATCTAGCCCGGAGGAGAGCCCAAGGACAGAAGGAGGGGGAATTGAGCAGTGCAGGATGTGTGAATGAGTGTTTGCTTAGCGCTTCTGGGAGTCCTCAAGCCCAACAGCTGTTTGGGAGAAGTGCACAAGGGAAGGGACTGGATCTGATATGGAGACATTGGGGTGAAATCAGTTGCTCATATGTGACATGAGATTAAATGTCCTTTTGAAGACAAATTTCCACAGCATTCAGTGTGAGGATGTTGGAGGATGCCATGTGGAAGGGCCAGCTGTTTGCTGTTCTGTGCAGGGGTGGTGCCAGTGGCTGTGGGAGCTGCAGCTGCACAGGTACAGCAGGACAAGTTCCTGGTACAGACGCATGTGCTGTGCAGGGCCAGAGCCCTGCTATGGCCCCGTGGTGTCCCATTGTCCCCCCAGTGCCTTTCTAAAACTGTGCCAGACTGTTCTGCATCTTTAGAAAGTCCAAGTTGATATTTGCATTAGGATGACCCTTCAGACAGTGTGCCCTGTGGAACACCAGGAATTTCCGAGGGTGTCACTGATTTTTACTGAGAATTTTAATGGGGTGTTGGCATCACCTTTTCCCAGCCCTCAGTGCAGCTGGGCATTTCCTGGGCAGAGTCCTGAGCAGCTGAGCCGGGCTCCGCACCTTGTTTGCTCCATTGCTTGTTTCCCTGGTCACGTGTGCCACTGTTCCTTGGAAAGGGCTGAGCCAGGTGTCTCATCCTACTCCACCGAGGCAGCTGGCACATAGCACTGACTTACAAACCATGAGTGCCAGATCCCAGCAGAGGCTCCCAGCATTCATACCAGTGATGGGACAGGGGCCTATTCTTAGCTGGAATCTTGTGTTATGGAGAGCATAACTGGGTTTATTCTGGAGTCGGGTTTATTTTGGGCTCAGGTTTATTCTGGGCTCGGGCTTATTCCAAGTGAAAGCCTCACCTGGTGGATCTTGTGGAGGAGAGTGTTTTCACTATGGCTTTGGGGTATTTACCTGTTCCAGCTCACAAACAAAGCACTGAGATTGAATTTTTCCTCCCTCTTGCCTGGGCCTCCATGAGCTGAAGATGAGACCTGGCCTCTGGAGGGTTCTGCAGGTGCTGGAGGCCCCTGGCAGGGTTGTGTACTCCTGGGGACAGCGGGAGCCTGTGGAGGGTGTTCGGGGCAGTCACACCTCTCCTCCTCCCCTCAGTGTGGGTTGTGCGTGTGAGGATGGCAGAGCAGGAGCCAACAGCAGAGCAGCTGGCCCAGATTGCAGCTGAGAATGAGGAGGACGAACACTCTGTCAACTATAAGCCACCTGCCCAGAAGAGCATCCAGGAAATCCAGGAGCTGGACAAGGACGATGAGAGCCTGCGCAAGTACAAGGAGGCGCTGCTGGGAGCTGTCACCGTGAGTGCAGGTGAGCCCTGAGACGTGTCGGTCCCCTCCAGCCTCGTTCCTGCTCCCACCTGGGAGCTGTTCTCCCAGCTCTGTGTTTGGGCAGGAGCACAGCTGGGAGCACAAAGCTGTGTCTTGCTCCCCCCAAGAATGGGACTGACAGGTGGGGGTGGCCTTCAGGGGCACTGTGGGCTGGGTGTGGTGCAGCAGGAGCCCTGACCCTCACAGAAAGAGAGGTTGTTCTCCCACTTTCAAGAAATGCCCTGGATGGAAAAGGAGTCCTGTTGGACAGTGTCAGGACAGGTGTTTAACAGCCTTTTCAATTGCTTCTAGATCCCAATGCTCCAAATGTGGTGGTGACCAAACTGACGCTGGTCTGCACTACTGCTCCGGGCCCCCTGGAGCTGGACCTGACAGGTGAGCTGGGAAGGAATTCCAGCCCTGCTCCCGGGCAGAGCTGGCAAGAGCACTGGTGGCAAGGTGGGCGAGCCCTCCCGTGTCAGAAATGTGGGTGCTGGAGGCAAGAGCAGAGCAAGGTGCCTGGGCCCTGGGGCGTTCTGCACCTGGAGCCTGGCACTCGTGCCACAGCACCTGGGTGCTTTGTGGAGGTGTGAGGGGCTGGATGGGGCAGGCCGGTTCTTCCAGCCTGCATGGTGGCAGCTTTGAGATGGTGACAGCCTTGGGGAAAACGTCTGCAAAGAAACACTCTGGAATTAACTGAATGGTTGTGCTACAGTGTCCTGTTGCAGGACATTGCTCACCCGGCTCCAGCATCATGGAGGGCCCTGCAGCAAGGGCCACTCCCTGCTCCTGCTGCTCCTACCCTGGCTGCTTGTGCCACAGAAATCCATCCCAAAACACAGCACAGAGGGGTTCTGAGCAACCCTCTCCCTTCTTCACAGGTGACCTGGAGAGTTACAAGAAACAGGCGTTTGTGCTGAAGGAGGGCGTGGAATACCGGATAAAAATCTCCTTTAGGGTGAGGATTCCGATCTGGGAACCGACCGAGCGGGTCACCGGATCCCGGCCCGGGGAGCACCTGCACCCCGAAAGGGGGAATATGCTGGGGGAATGGGCTCCTTCTGCGGGCAAGGTGGGCAGTGTGAGTGGAGATGTCCTGCCCAGCCCCTGCTTCTCTCTCTACAGGTGAACAGGGAGATTGTATCAGGGTTGAAGTACATCCAGCACACGTTCCGGAAAGGCGTAAAAAGTAAGTGCTTCTCCATGACTCGGTGCTGCCTGGGGTGAGTGAGGGCTTCCTGCACGTCCCACTGGTGTGACAGGGGCTGCCTGGCAGCTCCTCATGGGAGGGGACAGCCCTTGGTGCTGCTGGGCCCACGGAGCTCTGTGGGGGTCTCTGGGCCTGCAGTGGTGGGGCAGCTCGTGGTCTCGGCTGCACAACATGGGATCCCCCCTGAGCACAGGGGATCCCTCTGAGCATGGCAGATCACAGCTGACAGTGGTGCTGGGGGGGTCACTACCCGCAGGAGGGACTGTTCCTGGAGGGAATGGAGCTCTGAACGTGTTCTCAGAGCTGTTCTGTGGATTGTTGTGGCAGTGACAGACCTTTTGTTTGCTTTAGCCTTGCCCCAGATGCAAGGGAGGCTCCTGAACAGCCTCCATACACCACTTTTTCTCCTTCTAGTTGACAAGACCGAATACATGGTTGGGAGCTACGGCCCCCGAGCAGAGGAGTATGAGTTTCTGACCCCCATGGAAGAGGCCCCAAAGGGCATGCTGGCGCGGGGCAGCTACAACATCAAATCCAAGTTCACAGATGATGATAAGACTGACCACCTGTCCTGGGAGTGGAACCTGACCATCAAGAAGGATTGGAAGGACTAGCCCTTCCTGAGGCCAAACCCCAGAGAGCGTGAATCAGACAGTGGCTACCGTAGAATTCCCCCCCGTACCAAAGTGCTGACATTGGAACCCTCTTACCTGTCGTCCCCGTTATCATTTGACCAGAGAGCTCAGTTTTGTATGTGCCCCCTCCCCAGAGAATCGCCGAGTGCATTGACCAAACCATGCTGTCTGCATCTGGTCTCCAGCTGCCCGTCCTGGGGCTGTGCTGCCCCAGCACCAAGGGGAGTGCCCGCTCCCTCGCCAGGCCCTTTCTTCTTCCCACCTTCCTTTGTCCAGAAGGTGCCGAAGGGGAGAGGCTTCTGTTAGGATCCAGTGCTTGGCTTTCCTGTGCACAGCTCAGGGTAGCTACTGCCTCCAAGTAGCTGAAGAATTTTGGTGCCAGGCAGCTGTCGAATAGGTTTATTGGCTTAAGTCATGTCTGCCTGCCCCTTCTGCTCTGTCAGAGTCCTGGGAGCATGGCAGCTTCATTTGTGGATGTTCCCTGTAACCATGATGCCTTAAATGTGTAACACGTATCCTCTAGGGAGGGGGCCCCGCCCCAGTTACACTTTTTAAATGCCACCCACCCTCCCCATCCGTTGGCATGGGCTCAGCTTGGTCATGCCCCTCATGGGTTATTAGGAAAGATTCATAACTTCCCGCTTTGCTGCTGGTCCGTTCCTCACCCGAGATGGGACATCTCCAGAGGGGAGGGGGTGTGACATGCTGGGTGACACCTGGCCACCCCTCACAGCACCCTGAGCAATGGCCTGGCCAGGCCCCAGCCCAGTCTGCGCTGAGTCCTGAGCTCTCTGGGTGCCCCCGTGGCATGGAGGGGGCTGCAGGGCAGGGGGGTTGGGGATCACCAGTGTTGCCATCACCTCACACTTCTCATTGCAGCCCAGGTAGCTGCAAAGCACTGAAATTCCAGGACAGCACCTGCCCTCCTGGCTGTTTTGGGCTGAGGGTGGACGAGTCTGTCTCTGCAGCTGCTCCTGATGCGATCAGCAAAGAGCTTGCGATGGACAAGTGTTCCAAAGCGGTTAATGCCTTATGTATCTGTTCTGCCTTTAAAATCTGTGCCTGGCCTGTCAGTAGTTATTGCCTTGACACTCGGCCCCCCGTGCCTGCTGCAGACCTGCTGGCCTCCACCCTCGGCTGCGCGGCCACAGCGCTCGGGGCGAAGGAGCCCCCGGGGCCCCGCGAGTCCCGGGGAGCTGGGCAGGCACACGCCAGCTCCGCAGCCTTCTGATTTGGATCTACCACGTTGAGGTCATACTAGAACTGGGACCAAGTACATGTGGCTTTCTCGTAGCTACGTCTTTGCCTCTAACTCCCCTCACCCTGCCCCTAGAGAGGTTTTTGTTAATTTGATTTGGTGCGTATTGTCTGTAAGTCCTAGACCCGGGTTAACAGGTTTGGAATCATCGTCTGCTTCTCCTTTTATGACAGTTAAATAAAGTCTTTGAACTGACTGTGTGCTGTCCATGCTGGGTCTTTGGCAGGAAGTGGCCAAATGGGATTTCTGCAAACACCTGGAGTTGGAGAAGACCACGACCCCTGGGCTTGCTGGAATGTGAAACAGGATCTGGGACAGCCCTTGCCAGAGGAAGAGGGGCCCTGTGGCATTGTGTGTGCAGGATCTGTCCCTTGCTGTTTGCCCTGTTCTGCATTGCTGACAGTGTGAGGGATTGAGGGATGGGAGTGTGGCGGGCTGTGAAAACAGGGGCCTCTGAGTGGGTCTCTTGCCAGTGGAGCAGCAGGCAAGCTCTGTGGCCTGCTGGCACTGTGCCTGCTCTAACTGCAGGAACTAAGGGAAATTCCTGTGCAGTCACAGGAATGAGGGAGGTGTTTGGGAGAACACAATCCAGGGGAGGCAGTCCGATAAGAGCCCGCGGGTGTTTACAGAGCGAGTGGCATGTTTGTGTTAAGGATAAGAACAGTGTAGCTGTGAAAAGCTCTTTACAGGATCCACGGTGTGAGAGAAGCTGCTGGAGGGGGGGGGGCCTGCTCCTGGTCAAAGACTCAAAAGGGTAACAGAATTTTGTAGGCTCTGTCTTGTATTTGGAGCTCACAGCACAGGCCCTTCCCTGGGCCCAGGAAAGCTGCTAAAGGAGATAATGGGACTGGGAACAGGCAAGGGCTGAAGGCAGCAGCCTGGGCTGGGCAGGAGCTGGTGTGTGGCCAGTGCCCACTCCAGCAGACACGTGCTGCTTGTGCCACTCCCTGCGGCCAGTGGTGCCCAACCGCGTCCCCCTGGCCCTCCCCGCGGCGTGGGGCCTTGGAGGGCAGCGCAGGAGTTGGAGCAGGGAGAAGGGAACTGACACCCTCAGCATGTCAGTCAGAGCGAGCCCAGATGTGCCAATAGCAGGAACAAAGGCCCCCTGGGCTGGCCCCCAACAGCCACTCTGTGGGCAGGTCAGGGGAGCACCCGGCTGATGCAACCCAGTGCTTTGGCAAGGATTTCCACACCCGGGGTGTCAGGGCTTCCGTTGGATCGTTTGTGCCATGGTGGGAGGCCTGGAGAGGCTGGACAGCTGTGCCATGCTCTACCTCTGGGGATTCTCTGCCTGTGTGTTCCCTGGTGTGTCCCTGCTGTCACCTGGAGTGACAGCTGGGCTCTCCTGCCTGGTGTGAACCCACAAATGTAGCTCCAGTCACAGGCTGGGTGGGATGGATGATTAGCCTAAATTGCGGCTCCCAAAGTAAAGCCTCATCCCCTTCCAGGTGACACAGCCCACGAACCTCGGCCAGAGGTTGCTCAGGAGCAGCCCAGGCTGTTCCCCTTGTCTGGTGCTGCAGCAGCTCCCTCTTACACTGCAGCAGCTTCCACCTATGTCTGGCCACGGCAACTGGGAGAACTGGGGCCAGGGAGAATTTGTGAAATAACGTCTTTCAGAGCTGGAGAGCCCCGGCTGAGCGCCTGGGCCGGGTGTGGGAGTGACCCCCTGCCCCAGCTGACAGCCCCCAACCAGACATTGGAGCCGTGCTGACACCACGGTGGGCAGGCTCTGCAGCACAGGGATGTGTAGGGGGATTTAAAGAAAACCAGAGCCCGGGATTAACGCAGGATCCTATCTGGCAGCTGCTGACTCCCTGCCCGGCAGCCCCATGTGCCCGGCCCGGCACCGGGAAGCACCCACGGTTCTGCGCGGGGAGCGATGGGTCTCCGAGCCTGGGGAGCGGGCCCCACGTGGGGCAAAGAGCGGCGGCTCCGCAGCAACCCCGGGCGGGCGGAGCTCGGGCCGCGGCCGCAACCGGAGCGGCCCCGCTGCAGCACTCAGGGGGTCCCCGTGCGCGGGAGCCGCCCGTGCCTAGCACGGGCAGCGCCCCGGGGCCCTCCCTGCCGCAATGACCCCGAGCGGCTGCCGAGGCACCCCCGCTGGGGTCGGTCACGGGGGAGAGTCGAGGGGGGCGGAACCGGGACCGAACGAGGAGGCGGCTCGGGCCGGTCCTCGCGCGCCCGCCGGTCACGTACCCCGGCCCTGCCCCCGGTGAGTCACGTGGCGCGCGGCCCAGTCAGGATCCACCACGCGCTTGCGGCCGCGCGCACGCGCAGTGCCGCCCGCCGGCGCTTCCCGAGTGCCACGTTCGAGGGCCGCGGCCGCGCGAGACGGCGGGGACGCCCAATCGCCGGCGGCTCCGCGGGGACAGCGACCAATGGCGACCCGGGGGCGGGACGCGGGGCCGACCGCCAACCCGCGGCGGCGGGAGGGGGCCCTGCCCGCCCCGCCGGCCAATGGGAGGCGCGCGGCGGCGCGGGCGGAGGCCCCAGCTAATGGCGGGCGGGCGTGGCGGCCAATGGCGCGCGGCCGCGGCCGGGGCGGGTTTATAAGCGGAGGCGGCGCTGCGGGCGCGCGTTCATCCCGTCCCGTCCCGTCCGAGCGCCGCCATCAGCCATGGCGGGGCTGCGCGCGCTGCTCCCGCTGCTCTGCCTGGCCCTGCTGCCGCCCGCCCGCCCCGCCGCCGCCCAGGAGGAGGAGGAGGACGGCGTCCTGGTGTTGCGCGCCAGCTCCTTCGAGCGGGCGCTGGCCGACCACCGATACCTGCTCGTCGAGTTCTGTGAGCGCGGCAGGGCCGGGCTGGAGGGAACGGGAGGGCGGCGGCCCCGGGGGCCGAGGGCGCGGCCGGGGGACGGAGGGGTCGGGGCCTGAGGATAGGCCGAGTGACCGGCTCCCCCGGGCGGGGGTGGGGCCGGGCCGGGGCGTGGGGTCTGCAGGGCTCCGGGAGCGCGGGGGGGTCCCGGCTGGCGCTGACGGCCCGTCCCGCAGACGCCCCGTGGTGCGGGCACTGCAAAGCGCTGGCCCCCGAGTACGCCAAGGCGGCGGCGAAGCTGAAGGCGGAGGGCTCGGAGATCCGTCTGGCCAAGGTGGACGCCACGGAGGAGTCGGAGCTGGCGCAGCAGTTCGGCGTGCGCGGGTACCCCACCATCAAGTTCTTCAAGAACGGCGACAAGGCCGCGCCCAAGGAGTACACGGGTGAGCGGGGGGGGGTCAGGCCGCGGCGGGGGGCAGGGCCCGGTGAGCCCCGTGCCGCCCGGGTGCAGAGGGCAGCGACGTGGCGCTGGATCCCCGCACCTGGCCCCGTGCTTGGGCTGTGCTGCTGTGGCTGGACAAGGTCCACTGTGACAGCAACCCGGGAGTGGCACTGGGCTGGCAAGGAACGGGCCAACCTTTCATGGGCTCCCTCACCTGAACGTGGGGTGATCCCTAATGTGAACTAGAGCAGATGGAATTGCTTTTGCATGGAAAACCAAAGTGACCTGAGCTCGTTTTATTCTGTGGCTTGACTTGATTTGAGCAATGTGGAGCCCAGAACTGGAAACATGCCTGGGCCATTGGGTGAGGGGGCAAACGTGGAGTGTGAGAGAGCTGCAAGAAAGGCCACAACAGAATTCAGCTAAGCCAGGCCAGTGCTGGACATTGAGGGTAACATCCGGAATAGTAATCAGGGGAGGTAAAGGTAAAGGTGATGTATTTGCATGAGTAATACTTAGGTCTTGGGGAAGTGCTGTGTTGCTGGTCAAAGTTTAAGGACTTGGGCTAGAGGTGAGAGAAGAACGAATTCCTGGGAGCCCCTTGTACCTTGACTTATCAATTATGGATTAGCTTAATTACACCAGGAGTGAAAGGGAAAGATTGCGTAAACGATATCTCGATTCTCGCCGACCTCTCGACCAGCTGCTGAAAGGTTTCTGAAAACCTGAGAGTTTTGTGGTCTTGAACTGGGGCAGCAGGGGAAAGTGACTCGCTCTTATCTCCCGGTGTAGCTGGCAGGGAAGCAGAGGACATCATCAGCTGGCTGAAGAAACGCACGGGCCCGGCCGCCGCTACCCTGAGCGACGCGGCTGCGGCGGCGGAGCTGGTGGACTCCAGTGAAGTCGTGGTGATTGGCTTCTTCAAGGTAGAGTTTGTGCTTCCCTTGGAGACACTCTTGCATGTGTCGGGGGCCTTCCTGGTGGCTGAGGAAGGCCCTGTGCCTTGTGCAACGCTCGCTGTCCTGCCTTACTTGATCTTCCAGTTCTCTGGGCTGAGCCCTGAGATGTGAATGCTTCAGGTGATGTGGCCTGTGTGAGACACCTTTCTTTACTCTCCAGGATTTAACATCAGAGGCTGCAAAGGAGTTCCTGTTGGCAGCAGAAGCCGTGGATGATATTCCTTTTGGGATTTCCTCCAGTGCTGATGTCTTCTCCAAGTACCAGCTTAGCAAGGACGGTGTTGTCCTCTTCAAGAAGGTACTGGCTCGTGCCAAGCCTGAGCACCACACTGGGGTCTGCTGCCTCTTCCCTTCTCTCTAATCAGTCAGACTCAGACAGGAGCAGCCCTGGACAAAACAGCAAAGGACCTGTGCTGTCAGTGTGGCTGCATTCCCAAGCCTCAGAGCATGGAGGGAAGAGCAGAGCCTTGGCCCTTTCATTAGGATGGGAGAGTGACAGGGACCTGAAGAGTGCAGCCTTGTCGATCTCCCAGCCCTGTGCTGCCCTCTCAGAGCCGCTGGGCTTTGGGTCCAGGCTGTTCCCTCACTCGCTTCCCTGTTCCTCCGCTCCCCACAGTGCAGCAATAGTCACACAGTGTTTAAAGCACTTGTGGCTGTAACTGAGGAGGCCCCCGGGACTCAGACAGGCTCAAGAAAACAGCAGCTGAGCCCTCTGGCTGCTGTGGTGCTGTTTGGTTGTGGCTTTTCTCTGCTCACTGTTGGCCTCTGCCGTCAGTCCCTGCTGTGCTCAGGAGCTGCTCGGTCTCAGCGCCGCGGATTCTGCAGCGCAGGCACTCCAGAGAAACTCCTGAGGTGATCTGCGGTTCCAGCTGACTGGACTGGGGCAGTGGATTATGTGCAGAGGGATGCTGACTACCTGCAGAATCACAGATAAATGTACTCATGAAGGCATGGAGATCCAGTCACTGGGATGAAATTCCAGGTTTGAGCAGACAAGGAGCTTGGTGGCTCTGCACCCTTGGGTGCTGTGAGGCAGGACAAAGCTGCTTTGGGTTCAGACTTATTAAACCTGTAATCTCATCAGTCATCACTCTGCCCAACATGACCTAGGACAGCCTCAAGACTTTCATTCTTTATTCAGTTGAAATAGTGTTTTATTCCACTACAGCTCTGGCATTGTAGTTATTTTTATGGTGCTAGAAGCTTGTAGACTTAAATTCTGAGTCAGAGGCCCCTCGGGTCACTGTGGCTGAGGATGCAGGTGATTTATCTGACTAATGAGCTCAACATGCATAGCAAAGCCAGGAGGGAAGGGAACAGTGTTTTGTTCTTGGCTCACTTGGTACCTGTGCCTCACTCCTGTCATGTGGGTAGCTTTGTGTGCCCCACTCTGGGTAGTGCTGAGCTGGGCAGAGTTCTGGGCCTGGCACCCCTTCAGGCATGTTGAGAGCTGGAGTGACTGTGCTGTGCCAGGCTGGGATGGGGCAGGAGTGCTGGGCTCTGTGGAAGGAGCAGCCAAGGTCTGTCCAGCCTGTGGTGGTTCCTTCCTGTTCCATGCAATGGCAGGGCAGTGCCGTGGGAGCTCTTGGACATGTCCACTCCAAACCAAGGAGAAAAAGAGCACCCACAGTAACCAAACACTGGGGTAGAAGAACCTGATGGCTCATTTTGTCAACCGTGTTGTTTCTGGGCTTTGGCTCAGTTCCTTACAGTCAGTTGGGTCTGAACTGAGAGGGTTTGGCTTGTTGTTACTCCATGTGAGTTGTCCAGACTCACACGGGCCCTCATGCAGCTGTCCTGAAGGCACTGAGGTGACCTGCAATGCTCCTCAAAGCATTTGCAAAGTTATTTTCCAATGCTGTTGTCCTCAGCTTTTCTGCTGGGGCTGGTGTGCTTTCCCTAACAGAAAGTTATCTGAGTCCACTCTCCTGCTTCTGCCAGCAACCCGAGCGTGGCCCTGCCAGTGCCCTCCTGCACATCCTCTCTCTAACCTTGATGGGCCTCTACAGCTGTTTTTGTTCCAGGCTGCCAGAGGGTTCTGAGAATCCTGGTCAGGGATATGGGTGATGGCCCTGTGTAAAACAGGACCTGGCGCCTCTGGTAGGACATGCACCGTGTGCTGTTGTCTCTAACAACAGAGACTGGAATGACCTCCCAGAGAGGAAATCACTGTTTGCTGCAGGCTTTTGCTGGCAGATGTTCCCAGCACTGTCTGGCTGCAGTGTCTGCTGTGACACCACTGATTCCTGTGCAGCAGAAGCTGCCTGTGCTGCAGGGCTGGAGATGGCTGCTCAGGGTCTGTCTTGGTGACCTGCTCTGTCAGTGGTGTCGCGGTGGTGCAGAGCAAGGCTGAGATCAGAGCTGGCTGTTGTTGCTGCTCACCTCCTGCTGGGGAATGATTTAAGGCTTTGCTTGCCAGGAAGGTAGACACCTTAATCCAGACTTTATGTAGACATGTGGTGACCTTGTTGAGATGGAAGTCTGCTCTGAATGAGTGCAGCTGATATCCCTTGGGGCAGTGACTGGTGTGAAGGCTTTGAGAGATTTGTGTAGGAAGTGTTCTAATAAAGAATGTCTGTTCTTGCAGTTTGATGAAGGCCGAAACAACTTTGAAGGGGATCTCACAAAAGATAATCTGCTGAACTTCATCAAGTCTAATTCATTGCCTCTGGTCATAGAGTTCACTGAGCAGGTGAGTCTTTAGATACCTGGTAAGGCCCTTCCCATGGCTGCTGCAAGAATATAGCAAAGCTCCAGTTGTAGGTTCCATGTATGTTTTATTGTGGAGCTGACACTAGTTTGGGGGTATGGAGAAGTGGGAAGGACACAGGATAAAGGAGATGTGAGCTTGCTGTGCAGAGCTTTCTGCAGTTTTGGAGGCTCCTGTGGGTTGCTCAAAATAGCAGAGTCAAACTGGTCTGGACACTGATTTGCCTCTCTTCCAAAAATAAATTTTATTTTCTACTCCTCAGACTGCTCCTAAAATCTTTGGAGGAGAGATCAAGACTCATATTCTGCTGTTCCTACCAAAAAGCGTGTCTGACTATCAAGGGAAGCTGGACAACTTCAAGAGTGCAGCTGGGAACTTCAAAGGGAAGGTGAGATGGATTTCTTAGATCATGAGCTGAGACTGCCTTCTGGAGAGGAGTCTGTACAGGGAGCAGCTGTGGAGGGAACTTGCAGTCAGTTCTCTCTGCTGGGACAGGGGAGGAAGAGAGCCCCGTTCAACTACACTTGTGTGACTGCATGTGTGAAGTGTGGTAGCCATGAGGTACTTGTGTTCACCTCCTGCCTTTCACTTTTTCCTCCCAAGATCCTGTTCATCTTCATAGACAGTGACCACAGTGACAACCAGAGGATTTTGGAGTTCTTTGGCCTAAAGAAGGAAGAGTGCCCAGCTGTACGTCTGATTACCCTGGAGGAAGAGATGACCAAATACAAACCTGAATCTGATGAGCTGACAGCAGACAAGATCAAAGAGTTCTGTAACAAGTTCCTGGAGGGCAAGATCAAGGTATGTGGATAAATGGTGCCAGTGGTGAATGGGCTGGCTGAGAAGGAACAGAAACACTCCCTGTGAGGGGCTGTGCGAGTCTGAGAAACTCCTCTGTCTCCTGCACAAAATATCCCCTGGGCTTTGTGCTGAGGAATGAAGGGTAAAGCTGCTGGGGCCTGGAGGCTGTAGGTACTGGCACTTTGGTACAGCTGAGCTCTTGTGCTCTGCCCGTGGGGACTGTGCTGTTTCTCCAGTTGCTCTTTCTGCCAAGAGCCTGTGGAAGGTGTGAGTTATATGGCACAGTGTAAAGAGCTGTCTGTGCCTGCCCACTGGAGGGGCTGTGGGGGTGCAGCAAAGCCCAGTCCCCTGTGAATGGGGCTGTCAGCAGTGCTGCTTCCTTCCTGCAGAGCTCCATTGGCCTTCTCTCTGCACAACAGCACCTGCTATTCCCACTGGGTCAGGGTGCAAAGAAGACTTTCTGTGGGAGAAGAGGAAGTGACCATTTCATCTGGTTGCTCACAGCCTGTGGCAGAGGCGCCAGGGGGGTGGTTAAACCTGGATTTTCCAGGATATGTGATCACATGTTCAGTCCAAGCAGCAAACAATCTCTGAATTTCACTTCTTATTCTAGCCCCACCTGATGAGTCAAGATCTTCCTGAAGACTGGGATAAGCAGCCTGTCAAAGTTCTGGTTGGGAAGAACTTTGAAGAAGTAGCTTTTGATGAGAATAAGAATGTCTTCGTAGAGTTCTGTGAGTATCTTCCTACAGCTGATTCCAAGTAACTGGTGTGTGAAAGGAATGCCAAAATACTGTGTGACCATGATTAGGGAGAAAGCATTTTGCAGAGTCTAGGCCCCAAAGGCAGTGCCTTGGTTGCAAAGATGTGTGTGAATTGTCTGGCTGGGAAGGGGTGGTACCTCATTAGTTTGTTGGTACAGCTCTGTCTCTGTAATTAACAGATGCCCCATGGTGTGGTCACTGCAAGCAGCTGGCTCCAATCTGGGACAAGCTGGGAGAGATCTACAGGGACCATGAGAACATTGTCATTGCCAAGATGGACTCGACAGCTAATGAAGTGGAGGCGGTGAAAATCCACAGCTTCCCCACACTCAAGTTCTTCCCTGCAGGCCCTGGCAGAAATGTAAGCAGGAGCTGAGCTCGTGTGGTCGCATAGCCAGGGAGCACGGGAATGCTCAGCTGCCTGCTTGAGTTGTGTCTTGGACAAGGCCTTTGGGAGGGCTCTGCATTCTGTTGGGATAGAACACATCAAGTCTACAGGACACCCAAGACCCTTTATGGGGGCTGTGCTGTAGGGAGATTTTGTGGGGGGTGGGAAGTGGGAATGGGGAGAAGAGGGAGCATAGAGGACGGTGTGCTCATATGCAGGCTATTTTTTCCTCGCAGTGATCTCTGAAGTCTAGTGGCTGAGCTGTTTTCCTTCGTCTCATATGGGTGAAGGTGAATTTTTCAATTCCCTTTTGCTTGGCATGTTCACTGTTGCTCAGAAAGAGAATTCTCCTCTCCAGGGGTGTGGGTCAGTAGTGCCCATAACCAGTATCCTCATGTTTTCCCTCTGTAGGTCATTGACTATAACGGGGAGAGGACGTTAGAAGGCTTCAAAAAATTCCTGGAGAGCGGAGGTCAGGACGGGGCAGCAGCTGATGATGTGAGTAATGTGAATGGAGCACTCTGGGCCTTGAGAACACTGAGCACGGGTCAGATCTGGTGCTGTGCCCGAATCCTCAGTCCTAAGTAAGATCCTGGGTTGTTATGTGGCAGGAGAGGATATTGCTGGTGAACAAAAGTGCCCACAGTGTGACCTGTTCAGGTGCTGCCTGGCTGGCTGTGAGCCTGCAATGGGCTCCTTTTCCAAAGAGCACCCAGTGGGTGTGTAAAGCAGCAGCACTGGGGTTGTGCACTGCTGGGGCACTGAGGGCTTGTTCCCTAGGGAACTCCTGCTCAGCACCTGGAACTGGGCTGTGGGATCAGTGCTACATACCTGTGTATCTAGTTGGAAGCTCCTCCCTAGATGTTTTGTTAACGTGGCAGCAGAGGGCAGTGACCAGATCAGAGCTGCAGCTCTGTGCTTGGTTCTGGATCTGCCTCACGTGCCAGAAACCAGGAGCTGTCTGTAACCCCCACAGGATCTGGAGGACCTGGAGACAGATGAAGAGACGGACCTTGAGGAAGGTGATGAGGATGAGCAGAAACTCCAAAAGGATGAATTGTAAAGAGAAGACTGATCTACATCACCCAAAAAATCAGACACTAAATTGGCTGCTGTGATGCAGCCAGAGAGTCAGAAACCCATTAAGATTTAAAGCAGAAGGTGAATGACTGGAAATCCAGGGATTGGCTTTTAAAGTAACAC
Organism: Lepidothrix coronata; assembly: GCF_001604755.1. Lineage (NCBI taxonomy): Eukaryota > Metazoa > Chordata > Aves > Passeriformes > Pipridae > Lepidothrix > Lepidothrix coronata. The sequence continues at coordinate 283,524 of NW_016690488.1, read as the reverse complement.
TTTACCCTCACTTGTCTGTACACTTGACTTTTCTTTCTTTTGGCTTTTGAGAAGGGAGCTGTCACTAGGGAGCCAGCCCAGCCAGCTGGGCTCTTTTTTTTTTTTTTATTGTGATGTACTTTTTTGTACACAGCTTTTGTCTGGAGTATTCTGTTCTTCTGGGCAGCAGGAGGTTGTGAGGTGTTACCAGGAGTTCAGTGGCCTGACAGTCTGGAGCCTTGCCACTAACATCTTCCAAGAAAGCTTTTTTCTTTTTCTCTTTTAAAACTAAAGCCCATAATTGATTTCTGCACCTGGCAGGGTCCGTAATAGCCTCAGCTGTTCTTCCCTGGGGTGGGCCTTCAGTATTTGTAGGGGCAGAGGCAGAGGGCTGATGGCTTCCTGGGGAAAGGTGTATGTGAAGGTGCTTCTCTTCATGGTGGCCAGATGTTCCTTTCCCCTCTGCTTTAAGACACTTGGAGATGACAATTCCAAATACCTGGAAGGGTGGAATACTGTGTGCACTGGCTGTGGCAGGCTCTGAGGGTGGAGATGGCCACTGGCTCACCAGGAGTGTCTCCATCCTTTTGATCAAAGGCAAGACTTGTGATCCCTTTCTATGAATTATTTTGGGTGGGCTGACCTGGCAGGTGGGTGGTGGGGGAGGGCCTGATAAACAGATCAAACAGGACATTTGCAATTATTGGGGTTTGGGAACATGACTGGGGGAGTGCCTCAAAGGCCTGAGCTGCATCAGCCTGGTTCTTAGCATTCTGCTACAATAACATTGGTTGGTACTGAATTTGACGGCCAAATAAAGTTGAGATTTTAATACTATTACATCTCTTGGTCTTTATCAAAGTATAGAATATTTGAACCTGCCCTGCAAAGGGATCAGAGTTGGAGGCTGAGTATTGAGGGACTCTGCTACAATGGGGTGTGAGTCAGCTTTCTCCACATAATTGATAAAGGATAAAAAAACTTGCCCAAGCCCTGTCCAGATTCCATGGGCTTGTGCAGGTGCTCTGTTAGGGGTGAGTTGGCCCTGGGAGCGTGTGGCCCCTGGGCCAGCTGGCTGGCATGAGGGGACCTTGCTCTGGACCAATGAACAGGGCATGTTGGGGCTGCTGTGGCTCTGCCAGCTGGGCTCACATGACCCTGTGAGCCACACTGCTATTTCCAAACATGCTGCTTGCTGCTGAAGGTATTTTGGTTTGAAAATATGCTATAAATGTTACAGGGAGGGCATAGTAAGGCTAGAGGGCAACTGGGGGAGCTATTGGTACCTGTCACTGAGGAGGGGTGTGCTGAGGCAGTGGCACAGGGGTGTTGGACAACACTTGTCTCTCTGTCTCCAGCTCTAGCCTCCTAGGCAGGGTCCCAGCCAGTGTTGTACCCCAACAGAGCAGGCAGTGCTGGTGGCCTGGGCTGGTTGGTGACAGCTGCCTTGTGTTTTGGGGTGGGGAGGAAAGGAGCCCCACTAGCAAGAAGTTCCACTGGAAGGTGCTGTCTAGGACTCAGCTCAAAAAGGTCCATTTTGTGGAGCCAGTTAAAGTGTAACCAAGTCTGAGCTCTGCAGTGATTCTCTTCTGTTCCTGGGCTGAGACTTGCCGTGCTCAGCTAAGAGGAGGGGGCTCTTCTCCTAGTGCAAGGCACCTTGAGGCAGAGCAGGATTTCAGCAGCCATCTCATGTATGTGGCTAATTGCTGTTCCAAGAAAGCAGGCTGGAAGTGTTCTGTCCCCAGTGCCGTGTTCTGGCTGATGTAACCCCGAGCAGACAGTTGGCCAAGAGATCGATGTTTGCCAGCAGATAAACAAGGGCAGGAGTTCTCAGGTGTGTGGCTCACCATGCTGCTGGGGTTGAGGCAAGGGTCTGCTGCAGGAGAGGCAGAGTGAAATCCCTGACTCCTAAAGCAGCACAGGGATTTTTTTCTGACACATCTGCCTGGACAATCCCATCAGTACAACCCGGAGCACAAAATGCTCATGTGTCTGATATGCCCAAACTTTAATGGGTAAAAGCAGTAGTTGCTTGAATGCTTGATGAACCTGAGTGATTCCTCTGTGGCAGGTGGTCTGTTTTTGGCCTGTGACAGTGTAGCTGGAGAGTACTGGCGGCAGGAATTGTCTGGTGGTGGTGCTGTTCTTCCACTGTTCCTCTGAGGCTGCTCGAAGCAGTCTGTCCTCACCAGCAGCTGCTTCCCAGTCTGAAGTAGGACATGGAATATCAGGGACCAGCAGTACAGGCTTCTGGTTCTGCATCTGCCTCGGAAGCATCAGCAGTACCTCTGTCCTCACTAGAGCACAGGGGACACCTCATTCACCGGTCGCGTTCTCCGTGCTGGGCTGTGCGCTGTCGCAGTCGTGCCGGGCAGCGCTGCTCCTCCTGCCTCTTTCAAGTTGTCCCATGCAGCTACAGAAGGGTGAACAGCTCTGGATGCATTTGGCACCACAGCCCTGGCATGTCCGCACTGCACTGGCCGGTCAGGACATGAGCGGCCAGTTCCCTCTGTTGGCAATCGTGCCTGTGTCCCTTCTCCCAGGAGGGCTTGTTGCTGGGAAGTTGCTTCCAGGCTCCCTTCAAGGGCTATCCATGCAAGAGTAGATTTGACCCCTTGGATGGGCACATCAACAGGTGGGTGTAAGATGAGACACCAACTTCTGCCCAAAAGTGGGAGGCTGCGGGCCTGGGCAGCTCGATTACTAAGCATCATGGCAAATAGCATGAGCTGCATGTCCCCAAAATAGCCCAGGGAAGCCTTTATAACACGGTGCCCCCAGAGACCCATCAGTCCTGGGCCTGCGGGCCTGTGGGTGAGCTGCGAGTGCCAGGTGCCACCTCCTGCATGCAGCTTAGGAGCGTAGGAGGGCACGGTGGCTGTCACTTCCCTGCGGTGAGGGGACACGTGCCGGCTGGGGACACGGACACGGCGGGAGCACAGCAGTGTGGGGAAAAGCACAGCTCCGAAGCAAGGAAAGCCCTGACAGGCAGAAGAAGAGAGAGCAGGGCAGTAAGGGGCTGGGCCGAGCGCTAAGCAACCCCTATGCCACTGTGCCTGAAGGCTGCTGCCAGCATGAGGGACTACTGCCCCGTGTCGGTGCCCCGGTATGGCCGGTACACCCCGCGCCTGAGGGCCTCGCGCACTGTGCACTTCCCCAACGACGTCGTCTTTCAGGACCACATCAAGCAGGGGGACCTGGAACAGGTGGGCAGGTTCATACGAGCCAGGAAGGTGACGCTGGACACCATCTACCCCTCTGGTGAGTGCCGCCAGGGTCAGCAGAGCTGGGGCAGAGTGGTGGCACAGCTTAATGGGGCCCTGAGGGACATGGAAGCCAGGCCATGGGCCACCTTTGGCAGAGCTGGAGTGAGCTGGGTCCCTCCCTAGTGAGGAGCAGTGCCCTCAGCATGGCCCAGCAGGGCCCAAGAGCCAGGACCCCAATATCTCCCCTCAACAGCACGGTCAGCGCACACTGTGGGAAGGGGGGAGCTTGGCCCCAAGGTCCCTCCAAGGCCCAACAGAGCACCTGCAGTGCGGTGAGACTTCAAAGAGCAGCAGCAAGCACAGGCTGGTCTGTGAGCTCTGGGCAGGACCCCTCCTGTCTTCACCCCAGCTTGAGGAAGAGTGGGGAAAGGCTCTGCATTTGTTCCTGGCTCTGCCCATTTCTCACAAACGCTGCTCCCTCTTGCATGTCTGGCTCTGGGGACTCATGGGGAAGGCTTTGTGTTCTGTTTGCACCCAACCTCAACAGCAACTGTTTATGGAATGCCTTGATCCATATGGGCTGGTGCAGAGCCCAGATTTGTCCTTTTCTTGTGCTTGGCTTCAGCTTCTACTGTCACATGGCCACACAGACAGGCTCAAATGACCCCAGGCTTCCTCCTGTCCATACTGATTCTTAATTAGTGAGGACCTTCCGAAACTCAGGCAAAGCAGGACCCCAGAGACTTCTTGTGTCTGTGTTTGAGTCTCAGCCAGGACTCAGGGCAGCTGCTCTGAGTACAGGGCAACTCCTTCTCCCTCCCTCTGTCCTGTCTGGCCAGGGCAGTGGTGCCCCAGACAAGGTATTTTTGTTGCAGAAGGGGAAGAGGAATCCGTGGCAGCTCCTCTGGCTTCCTCAGTCTTTGTTTCTTTCCCTACAGTCTTCTCCCTGAGCAGGAGGCTTCCTGGCACCCCTTTCCTGGGATGTGCACAACCTGCACTTGTGAGCTCAGTATGGAGAACCCTTCCCCAGGCCAGGGCTAACACCTCCTCTCCCTCCAGGCATGGCAGCTCTTCACGAGGCCGTGCTGACGGGAAACCTGGACTGTGTCAAGCTCCTGGTGAAATACGGCGCCGACATCCACCAGAGAGATGAAAACGGCTGGACGCCCCTGCACATGGCCTGCAGCGATGGCTACGCTGACATAGCCAGGTGAGGAGCTGCGAGGGTCCGCGGTGCTGCAGAGCCCCAGAACCGACAGCCCCCAGGACTGTTCGGGCCGTGCTGCTCCCGGCGCCGGGACTGCGGGCCCGGGGATGCCCGGCCCGGCGGCTCAGCTCCGTGTCCTGCAGGTACCTCCTGTCCCTCGGGGCCAGCCTGGAGGCCACCACCGACGACGGGGAGAAGCCCTCGGACCTCATCGACCCCGAGTACGAGGACCTGGTGCAGCTCTTCGGAGCCACCGCGCTGCGCTGAGGCGGGTGTGGCGAGGAGCGGCCCCGAGGGCCGGGGCGGCGGGGCTGCGCCCACCCGAGGGCCGGGGCTGGGCCCAGGCTGGGCCTGGGCGGCGGCCGGGCAGCGGCGCTCGGTACCGCGAATCGGGAACCACTTTGTACTTTTCCAATAAAGCATCTCGGTCACCGCCTCCGCCGGCTCTTGCGCCGGGCATGGGCCGGGGCTGGGGCGGGGCCAGTACCGGGGCTGGGCGGGGCCGAGGCTCGGTCGAGGAGGGGCCTGTACCGCGGCTCGGTCGGGGCGGGGCCGGTACCGGGACTCGGTCAGGGCGGGGCCGGGGCCGGCGCCGGCGCTGGGCGGGGCCGGGACGCGGGGAGGCGGGGCCGCGCCTGCGCGCTGCGGCGCTTCCGTGCGGTGTCGCAGGCGGGCCCGGTGCGGGCCGCGCGTTGCCCGGCGACGGGCGGGGCCCCGCGGCCTATCCCGGCCTGGCTCCTCGCCTTCCTCCCGCAGTCCCGCCGCGCCCGCCGAGCGTCGCCGCCCCCGCCGAGCGCCGCCCCGCCCCGCCCGGCCCCGCCGAGCGCCGCCGCCGCCATGGCCAGGTGAGTCCCGCCCGGCCCCGGGCCTAGCGCGGCCCCGGGCACGGCTCAGCCCCCTCGCGCTCCGCCCGCAGCTCCCCCGTGTCCCGAGTGGTGTACAACGGGAAGCGGAGCGGCGGCCCGCGCTCCCCCGGCGCCGGCAGCGAGATCTTCACGCCGGCCCACGAGGAGAACGTGCGCTTCATCTACGAGGGTGAGCGGGGCGGGGGCCGCTGGGCGGAGGGGGGCGCGGGGGGCGTGGCGCGGCCGAGGCGAGCGGCCCCTGTCCCTATCCCCGCAGCCTGGCAGTGCGTGGAGCGCGACCTGCGCAGCCAGATGGGCTCCGAGCGCGGCCTGGTCGAGGAGTACGTGGAGAAGATGCCGAACCCCAGCCTGAAAGGTGCGGGGGCAGGGTGCACCACCGCGGCTGTGACGGCCCGGGGGCTGCGCGGGCTGGGCGGGGGCTACATTGCCTCTGCCGCCAAAGTCTCTTCCTGTCTCCCCTGCAGCGTTTAAACCCGTCGACCTGGGTGATCTGAAGAGAAGGAACACACAGGATGCAAAGAAGTCCTAAGGCGGGTCCTCCCTGTGGATCGGCTGCTCTCCTAAGGTCCTCAAGCAGAATTAAGTTGAAATTTTGTGTTGATTTCCTCCTCTGGTCTGTGCTCCCAAAAGCTCACGGGAGAGCCAGTCAGCTTTGGGGCTGTCTCTGAAGCTGCCTGAGGTCGAGGATGCTCAGCGGCTTACCAAGGCTGCCCAGAGCCTGTTGCAAAGGATTCCAGTCCCCCACTCATAGCTTTCTTTGGCCTCAAACTGTCCTTCCTCCCTTCTCACTGAGCTCCCCATCTCCCGTTCCCCTTCCGCCGCTGCCCCAGGCGCTGGGTGGGGCTGGGCTGAGCGGATGGGCAGCGCCAGGTCTGTGCACCAAGGCCCTGCAGCTGCTGGGGTGGGATGTGGGCAGAAGGGACAGTCAGGTCTTTCCCTGTGCCTCATCCAGCTTGCCTGTGCAGTTCAGGGCTGGGCAGGCTGCAGCCAGGCTGCTCCTAGCTCCACTGTGGCAGCAAGTTGCTGCCTGGGCTGCCGGAGCACATGGGCCACATCCGAGGCTGGATTTTCCGTGTACTTAGAGCAGGCCAAGATCCCTGTGGTGCTTGAGGGAGAGTTGTTCCCCTCCCTGCAGATGGAAAGAGGTGTGGTGTCCCGCCTCAGGTGCCTGAGAGGTGCTCAGAGGGGCCCGAGCCACCTGCAGCCCCCTGGCCTTGGTGCCTCGGCAGCCCCATGGGAGGCAGCAGCCGTGGGGCTGCGCAGAGCGAGGCTCGGGGGCTCCTCACCCCAGCAGCGCTGCAGTTTTGTACCAACACCATTTTCCAGATACACACCCTTGGAAGAGACCTGGCCCCACAGCTCGCCCTGGGGGCCATAGGTGATGGAACTGTGCTGGGGGGCCTTCCTTGGGCCCCTCACTCCTGGCAGGGCTCAGGTGGTTCCTGCATCATTGCCTGAGCTGGGGAGAGCAACTGTGCCACCCTTGCCCACCTGAGCCATGGGACCACTCCCTGGGGAGGTGGTGGGCCCCTGCCTGTCCGTGCTCCAGGCCAGCAGGGATGGGGCTGCTGGGCCTGCCCAGTGCCAGCGGCTGCGGGAGGGCTGCGGGGACTGGGGGCTGCCAGTGGGGGCTGCCAGTACCTTTCCTTTGTTGAGTCTTTAAGCTGTGCTGTTCCCTTTCCTTTCTCTCTGTGGTCTGTCACTTGAGGAGTGTTGTAAATAAATGCTGGTGTCCTTTTGGGGCTGCCTCGATGTGGTGCTGCGGCCTGGCCCTGCTCCTTGTGCTGGGGATGGGGGGCAGAGAGCAGGAACTGCCTCTGATCTGTGTTTATTTTCCACAAAGGGGCCCTGGCTTCGCACTTGCTGGGGCTGTTGATTTCCCCATGGGCAGGTGCAGTGGGCACTGCGTGCTGGCAGCACAATGCCCTTGGGCTCGGGCAGGGCTCCAGGCACCCAGCATCCCAGGAGCTGTTGCTGCACCCAGGATTTAAATGTTGAGACTATTAATACCCTTGTATCCTCTTCCCTCTCCTGCTTTAATGGCATTTAAGCTATACTTAGCATTGCTAGAATTTCTGCTCGTGTGCATCTCGACGCTTGCCATGACCCTGTTTACCTCCCATCACCAAAACATTTCTGGGGCTGCTGCCTGATTCCAGCACGGTGGAATGAGAACTCAGCCCCTGTTGCCACCAGAGCTGCCCCAGGCACGTGTACCTGCAGCCACAGACAGTGGGGTCGGGAGGTGACAGTTGTCACTGTCACAGCCCCTCTCCACCTGTTCTGGTGATGTACCCTATGTTTGGGGAGCCTGACAGGCCAGCAGAGCTGGCTTGAAGCCCTGTGTATGTCCAGAGCTGTGTCTGTGTGTCCCAAGGGGATGGGAAGGGGGACCCATCCCAGCTGAGCGTGGTACCCACCCCTGGGCCAGGCAGGCTACTGTCCATCTGCCACAAATCTCAATACCACCCCCGTGTCTGGGCACTCACCTGAGGCTGTCCCAGGGGCTGCAGTGGGGCCCCCAGGGGCACATGTGGGTCCTGCAGCCTCACCAGCCTCTGCCTTGTTTTCCTCTCAGCTCGGGCACAGTAAAGCCAGAGGCAAAGCAGCCACTTGAGCTCTAATGAAATGTACAAAACTCATTCTATAAACAGGAGATTTTTATAAAGACTGATACCAAAACACAGGGTGAGGGCAGTGACACAGTTGGGGGAGGTGGCGGGGGGTGCCCCTGCAAGGGGTGAGGCTGCCGGCCAGAGAAATCAAGCTGTTTACTTATAAAAATCGGCCTCGGCAGGGTTTATTTCCCTGTGCCTCGGACACGGTGCTCTTCATTAGATTAAAGGGTGGGAGGAGGAGAGGAACGTGTTTGTCATTGAATTAGGCAGTGGGAAGAGGCCCGGCAGCAGGCAGAATCGACTTTGCAGACCAATTTGTGGTGCTCAATTCCCTTGATAAAGTGGGAGTTTTCCTGTGAGGCACCGTGCCCTGGGGTGTCTGGCTGTGCTGGGGCGGGGAGCGCTGCCCAGGGTGCCCGGCTGTGCCAGGGGGGCAATGGCTGAGGTGGCAGTGCTTGGGCCACTGGCTCAGAGGCGAGGAACTCCTCTGGCCCTGTTCGTTGCCCTGGGCTGAGCCCCACAGGCAGGGACTGGCACCGTGGCCGTGTGGTCTCTGTGGAGTCTCTGCACTGAGGGTGGTGAGACAGTGGCATGGGCTGTCTGGAGAGACGGTGCATGCCCCATCCCTGGAAACAGCATCAGGCTGGACAGGGCTCTGAACAACCTGGTCTGGGGCAGGTGTTTGTGCTCACTGTGGGTGCTGGACCAGAGGACCTTTAAAGGTCCCTTTCCACCCAGACCATCCTGTGAGTCTGGCCAGGCTAGTGGCAGTGCCTTTGTCCCACTGGGCACCGGGAACGGGCAGCTCCTGCTGGGCAGCCGAGGGCTGTGCCCACATACGTGTGCGCGCCGTGTGTGCGTGTGTGTGTGTGTGTGAATGCTGTGTGTGTACATGTTTTGTGTGTGTGTGTGTGAATGCTGTGTGTGT